>NC_139689.1:11549053-11551553 GCF_964106915.1 Podarcis gaigeae | reverse complement strand
AGCAGTGCAGTCAATGTGGGTTTGAAAAGTGCCAGTCTCACTGTCAAAATGCACCAAACTCTTGGTCTGTTTGCAAAGAATTAAATGCTTGGTGACGGTGATTCAGTGCAGCAATATTTTGCAAGGTTGAACACAAAGACAATTCCTTGCCTCCCCCCATAACTCTCTGACATGACCTTGCAGAAGCCCTCTCTCTGCTATCAAACATATATTTCTCTTCCCTCTTTCTTAATTGACCTGGAAACTTTCTCCCTCTCTTCCTACCATGTTTCCCAATTTCACCTTTCCCCCAGTCACTTCCAGTTGCCCTCTCCCTAATTCCTCCTCCTCTCCAGCTCTCTTAATCACCAGAGCACTAAAATTGTCTCTTACACATGTACAGCTCCCTCCAAGATTCCACTTCACTCCTCCAAATGCCCCCTTTACCCTAGTTAGTTCCACCTGCCCCTTCCTCAATTCCTGCTCTCTCTGCTGCCCCATCACAACTGTCGTACATACAGAGACTTACGGTACTTTAGCCCCACCAGGACTTCAATTAACCTTGCCATTTACCACAGACATGAACCCCTCTCTTCTCTCCTTCCCAGCACGCATCACCATGGGTGATGCCATCCTTGCTCTGCCAGGAACCTTCTCTAAACAGACAGGATCCCAGCATGGCTGCCTGCTCTTTCCAGTACTCCACCTTCTGCCATGGTGCCTGGCTGTCTCCTGCCTGCTTTTCTCTGCCCTGATAACTTAGCTTGCCCTAACCTGCTCCTCTTCTTTCTAGTCATCATGCTGTCTTCTCAAGGCAACATCTCCCTGCCCTAGAGCTTTAGGAAACAGCCGACAAAACCAGCATGATGACAGACTAGTGAACATATAATACAGAAAGATATTCCAACCACAGCATCATTGGTGCACTTCAGAGTGGGGAACCAAAGAGACCGTTCCCCAGTCCCTGCTCTATGTACACTGCATCTGTTCCAGATACACTGACATGATTTCAGTATACTGACCTGGCCTTGATATACTGGCCCAGGCCAGTACACTCCTCCTAAGTTATTATGTTGCTTTAGTAAATTATATATACAAAAAGATACTGCCTTGCCTTCCAACCAAGCCTAATATCCAGTAATACCTAACATTTGTATACTGCTTTCAAGCACTGAAAGCACTTCATGCACATTATACAGCAATAATTCTTATAAAACCCATGTAAAAGTTACAATGCAAGGCTATGTCAATAATGTATTATTATTTGTGGGAATTTTGTGCGTAGCAGGAGAGGATATATTGATTAAATATTATCCTTCCTAACTCATGCTAGTGAGTTTATTCATACAGCAGAGTACATTCCCCTCTTTACACAGCAGGAAGCTAGTTGGTAGATTTGTTTGAATCTTTTTACTTAAGCTTCCTGTGTCTTTATTCTCTTTAGGAGGGATAAAAGGGGACTTACCAGGAACCAAACCCCATCTGAACAAAGCCAGATTGGATTGCTTCTTTTAAAAGTAATAAGTTTACTCACATTCAGTTCACAGTTGGATCCCTGAAGGCAGGCTTTAGTTTAGAGTTACAGTTACAGAAAAAGGTTTGAGTTCATCCCATGAGAATGAGCCCATGTCCTTCCTCATAGCTGAAAGCCACCAGACAGCAAAATACATCAGTATCAAGAAAGCATAGCATCAAGAGTGTTACAGAAAAATCTAGGTGTGAGGCTGCTCAGTCACCCAGCTCATTGGGCAGAGCCCATGGTTGGGTCCCTGCAGAATAAAGGAAGGAGTCCAGCCACCAACCGGAGCAAATAGCTGTAGACCAAAGTTTATTGCGCAACAGGTTCAAAGAGGAATCTTGAACCCCGAGGATGGGGTGACAATGACTTTTAAAACTTTCCCACCATACCCCAGAATACAATTCGTACAACATCATTGATACATCATTGCTACATCACTGACATGCCACAAAAGGGGAGGGGTAGACAGGGGTTACACTAGTTTAACTTTGGCAAACATGTCCAGATAAGTCCTTGGTACAGGATTAGCATAAGCAGACATGTCAGGGCAAGACCAAGGAATAAGATTATCATAGGCAAACACCTCTGAAGTCCCACCACCCAAAGTACAATAGAACCTCCTTCGCATGTTTGGAGCCTGAGGCAAGTCTGGTGATGAGATTTGGCTTCCCTTGGAGAACAATGAGCCCAGCAATTGTTACCTCTGGGCCTTTCCTGGGGTAGAGGTGTGTATACATTTCTTCAAGCTTGGGGAGCTGGCAGGGGAAAGAGTCCTTTTTCCAAGGGCAAAATGGTGTTGGAATGGAGGAACTTGGCAAAGGTGTTGATTTGATATGATTCATAAAGCTATATTCCCTGAGCTGTCAAGTCGAAAGGATACATTAAGGCATAATATTTGTAACTGTTAACAACTTTAAGATGTGCCCCCCCTCCGCTTAATTTCCGTAACCAGAGGAAGAAGAGTCAAAAGAGGGAGATGGCTGTGTGACTGGCCCATTTTGT
>NC_139689.1:11536553-11544053 GCF_964106915.1 Podarcis gaigeae | reverse complement strand
AGGTTGAGAACCACTGGTTTAAGGGTTTATAAATGCAATCCAGCACTTTGCATGGGGCTCAGATACTACCGGTAATTGGCAACCAGTACAGTTGGGCCAGGATTAGTGTAATTTGCTGCTAAAAACAGTCTTGTTCCAGTGACCAACCTGACCACTGAATTCTGCACCAGGTGTTTGCAAATGTGCTAGCAGTTTTATTGCTGCACCATTAGGTGGAACTTATGTCATAGAAGGAAACCAGAAAAAAAGAAGAATCAGAGCAGAACAAAAAAATTAAGTAAACAAGAACGATGGCCCGTACGGGGATCGAACCCGCGACCTTGGCGTTATTAGCACCACGCTCTAACCAACTGAGCTAACCGGCCCTCTTGGCAAACGTATGACATAATGCCAAATATATGACATCAGAAAGAAAAAGGATTAAGTTCGCATTTATTTTAGAAAAATCCGCAAGATGGCACTAGAGTCAGGTATCGCAAAGGAGGAAGATTAAATTGGGGGTGGGGGGGGAATCTTCCAGCGGACTCATTAAAGGATATCCCATCAACTTTAAGCTTTGGTATTTTAGAGTGCAAGGTGGCGTTAAAAACATTGCATAAATTATACTTCTGCATTCTAGGACTTTCCAAGTGTATTGGACTATTAGAGGTGGCTGCATTGCTTCTGGACTAAGGCAAACTAAGCATAATGTTGTAATAGAAAACCCGCGGAAATTTTTTTTTGGGGGGAAAAATGAACGCAGTGATCCAAGCCCTCTTTTTGACAAGTTAAGCGGCTCTTAAAAGAGCCTTTGGGTTCAGTATGTATTTTGGAACGAGTCAAAATTACTTGGAGCTGGTGTACTTGGTGACGGCCTTGGTGCCCTCGGAGACGGCGTGCTTGGCGAGCTCTCCGGGCAGCAGGAGTCGGACGGCGGTCTGGATCTCCCGGGAGGTGATGGTGGAGCGCTTGTTGTAGTGTGCCAGGCGGGAAGCCTCGGCCGCGATGCGCTCGAAGATGTCGTTGACGAAGGAGTTCATGATGCTCATGGCCTTGGACGAGATGCCCGTGTCCGGGTGGACCTGCTTCAGCACCTTGTAGACGTAGATGGAGTAGCTCTCCTTACGGCTCTTCTTGCGCTTCTTGTCGCCCTTCTTCTGCGTCTTGGTGACGGCCTTCTTGGAGCCCTTCTTGGCCGCAGGAGCAGACTTTGCTGGTTCCGGCATTGTAAAAGCACCTATTGCCCTTTCAGCTGCAAAGAAATGGTACGCGGCATGTGTTCAGACCATTCAATTTATAGCAGCAGGATGCAATTAGCATATTCAGCTTCAATGATTCTTATTGGTTAACAACTAGAAGCTACCCAATCGCATCTTCTCATTTTAAGGCGCCCACTTCAAATTTCAAGCTGCTACTTCCTTTGATCCTATTGGACAGGCTCCGATCTGTCCAACCAATGGACTAAAGGAAAAGACTCAAGATTCCCATTCGCTAGTTAAGTCACATGGTTTTAAAGCACTACCCAATAGGAATTCACAATTACAAGCCGGCGGCACGGATAAATATCGAGGAAGAAGCTGCTTCAGATCTATTCTTGCTCGAACTTTGGAAGTGAAACAGCGACTGAACATAAGGAAGGAAAAATGTCTGGTCGTGGCAAGCAAGGTGGAAAAGTCAGGGCTAAGGCCAAGACTCGCTCTTCTCGTGCCGGGCTGCAGTTCCCCGTGGGTCGTGTGCACCGTCTACTGCGCAAAGGGAACTACGCAGAGCGCGTCGGAGCCGGAGCGCCCGTCTACTTGGCTGCTGTGTTGGAGTACCTGACTGCTGAGATCCTGGAGTTGGCTGGCAACGCTGCCCGGGACAACAAGAAGACCAGGATCATCCCTCGCCACTTGCAGCTCGCCATCCGCAACGACGAGGAGCTGAACAAGCTCCTGGGCAAAGTCACCATTGCTCAAGGAGGCGTTCTCCCCAACATCCAGGCTGTGCTGCTGCCCAAGAAGACCGAGAGCCACAAAGCTAAGAGCAAGTGAAGCTCTTAAGGAAACCCAAAATCCAAAGGCTCTTTTAAGAGCCACCCACAACTTCAGCGAAAGAGCTAGTTATCTCTAGTATAAGCTACTGATTCTAATATTTCTTTGTTAGTTCTCAAGCACATTTCAAGAATATGCACATCACAGCTGGAAAGCCTATCAAAAGTTACATGTTTGCTAGGTTCACATTTATCTTGCAATTCTGAATAAGGCATGCTATACTTTAATGACATGCTAACCCTATTTGTGTAATCCCAAACGTGTTTACTCAAGTTCCAGATAGGTAGCTGTGTTGGTCTGCCATAGTCAAAACAAAAAAAAATTCCTTCCAGTAGCACCTTAAAGACCAACTAAGTTAGTTCTTGGTATGAGCTTTCGTGTGCATGCACACTTCAGGTATCTGAAGAAGTGTGCATGCACACGAAAGCTCATACCAGGAACTAACTTAGTTGGTCTTTAAGGTGCTACTGGAAGGAATTTTTTTGTGTGTGTGTGTTTACTCAAGTAAGCAAAGCTAAATGGGAAAGAACGGGTTAAAATATCCATACAAGTGTGGGTGGGGAGTGGCTACCCAAAACTGCAGTGATAGAAAGTTAAACGTATGCAGTACATAAGGATAGGGCACCTGGAGCCTTGTGACCAAAAGGAGTCCTCTAGACCAGTGTTTCCCAACCTTGTGCCTCCAGATGTTTTTGGCCTACAACTCCCATCATCCCTGACCACTGGTCTTGCTAGCTAGGGATGATGGGAGTTGTAGGCCAAAAACATCTGGAGGCACAAGGTTGGGAAACACTGCTCTAGACATCTCTTTCTGGCCCTGGAGACTTTACCCCAGTAAATACCCTTTATGAGACCTGTTTTGCACCCTCCGTGAGTGTTTTGGCCTTGCTGGAATGAGTCTTGTGCTTCCTGCTTGACTGGATGTGGGCCATAGTGTTGTGCAAGTGGGTGTGGAATTTAATGCTCTGTTTAAAGGTAACATTTACATTTGTTCCTCTGTCTACTTTCGCCTCTGGTGCTCTACATCCATGGCATGTGGCCACCCAGAAGTTGTCCACAAGGAAATGAAGAAGCCCTCAGGCTGAAAAAGGTCCCCCACACCTGTTGCTCATCAAGAAATTATTGTAGAGGCAGGAAGGTTTCCTTCAGAGTTTAATTTAGTTATTTTGCCAAAAGGACAAGAACAAGATCTGCCCAAACAAATGCAAGAACACAATAAAGTCTGGCATCACTTTTTGGAGAATTGTGTGTGTGTTTGTGTGTGTGTGTGTAAAATCAGGAAACTACTTATAGAGAACTGCAGCTTGAGAAGGAAATTGCAGACAAGCTGAATGAATTTCTGTGCTCCAGTCTTCACTGAGAGAGGCACAGGTCAGATACCTCTGCCTTTACCAACTTTTGCAGGAAGAGGTATCTGAAGTACTGCGGCAAATAGTGGTGACAATACCATTTACTTTACTGGTAAATTTAGGGGGGGGGGCACACCAAGAAATGACCATCCAGCCAAAAGTTCTCAAAGAACTCTAATATGAAATTGCTCATCTTCTAACAAAGATACATTTGTTTTCCCCTAAGATGAGCCTCCATACCAGAGGACTGAAAATGGGCCAGTATAATGACACCTTAAACCAAGAAAACAAGGAATCCAGGCAAGATCCTAAACCAGCTCATCTCAGTCTCCCATGTAAATTAAGGCATCAAAAATAAAATAGTGCTTGAGTCACACCACTAAAGGCTTGTTTTCCTTCTGGCAGGCTTAGGCCAGCTCAGCAAGCAGTATCCTTGCTCCAGAATGGAGTCTGGTTGGGGTGTTTTTTACCCTTGCTTCACTTAACTGTACACCAGCTTCTTGTAAATAGGATTACAGCATAGGTTGAAGGTAGATGGAAGTTCAGTTTGCTCTAGCAGGGTTTTTCTTAAGTTCAAGACTCATGGGTAGCCATCTGCCAGGGATTATTCACCTGCATTTTAGGGGGTTGGACTGGATGACCCTTTGGGTCCCTTCAAACTCTACAATTCTATGAATCATCAGTATTGTGAAAGATAAGAGGTATGCTATCCAAGAGGGTCAGTTGTTTGTTTCCCTTACTGCTGAAAGGAAAGAAGCCACAGCTTTTGAACAATGATTACTCTTTCACAGTACAAAGTGGAAAGAAATGGTGCTGGTACTAGGCTAGGGACCTACTGGTTTCTGATATTTGGCACGAACTACAGAGACATGACATTCCTGATTGCTGACCTTGCTTCTTCTATTGCTCCTCTCTCTGCACTGATTGGGTCTGTAAACTGTAACCATACACCAGAATGGTTCTATGTGCAGAAATAGATTTGCCATCTGCCTTATGGAGGGCTTCCTTGTAAAGCAAAGACAGGTTTTTGTATAAAGTGGGGGCGGAGATCCATTTCACAAAATAGCAAGGCTGAATGGATAGGAGCCAAAATGTAGTCATTAGAAGGGGCGGGGTGGTTTCGAAATCCTGCCCAATCCCTGCATAGTTTGGGAAATTCGAACTCTGCAACGGTTCCATTCATCTCTTCCAGCCAATCAGCGGGCAGCCAGCTGCCTATAAATAGCCGGCCATGGAACTTTCGCTTTACTTTATCTGTTCTTTCGTTTGTGGGGACTTGCGGCGCTTTGGGTTGTTTTTTATTCTTCTTTTGGGAGCAATGGCCCGCACGAAGCAGACGGCTCGCAAGTCGACTGGCGGGAAGGCGCCTCGCAAGCAGCTGGCGACCAAAGCCGCCCGGAAGAGCGCGCCGGCCACGGGCGGAGTGAAGAAGCCTCACCGCTACCGGCCGGGCACCGTGGCGCTGCGCGAGATCCGCCGCTACCAGAAGTCGACGGAGCTGCTGATCCGCAAGCTGCCTTTCCAGCGCCTGGTGCGCGAGATCGCGCAGGACTTCAAGACGGACCTGCGCTTCCAGAGCTCGGCCGTGATGGCTCTGCAGGAGGCGAGCGAGGCTTACCTGGTGGGCCTGTTCGAGGACACCAACCTGTGCGCCATCCACGCCAAGCGCGTCACCATCATGCCCAAGGACATCCAGCTGGCCAGGCGCATCCGCGGAGAGAGGGCCTGAGAAGCGCCTGCACGCGTCCCCAGAACACGAACCCTGTTTCACCACAAAGGCTCTTTTAAGAGCCACCACATGGTCTTGGAAAAGAGCTAGCACGATGCTAAATTACCTCTTGCAGCTTACCGGCACGTGGTCGGTTAGTAAGGGCAACTAACTAACTAAGAAGGTAACAAAAAGATAAGCTATAAAAATGACCATGAGAATGGGAAATTTGATACTTAAAGGCTCTTTTAAGAACTTTCTAAAAGGAACCTGGGAAGCCCCAAAAAGGGAATGCGTACTGTTTAGCTGGCGATGGCTTTATCCTTTTACTTGTTAAGGAAAATGCTAATCCCACCCCACCGGGATTGAAATATGCTTCGCTATTCATTGTTTCTTTGTAGTCTTTTTTATTTCGCTTAGCCTAACCGAATAATACACACCCCCTTTCCCAAATAATTAAGTAAGATTGAAAAAGTTTAGAGGTGCTGTTTACAGTAGTACTGCATTCACAAAGTCATAAATTACTCGCATTAATCGTCCTGAGTTGAATACGACTGCTTAACGGAGGCCCCAAGGGGAGAAGGCATTTGTTAGATTTGGGCACCATCAGAGCAGGGCCATTCCTCATCCACCTACAGAGGGAGGCTGCTTCTTTCAAGATGGCGAATTCTAGGCTTGTGTAACATTTAAAGTAGGGATTTTAAATTCAAAAGTTTTTTTTAATACATTAGTTAAGCAGCTTTGTCTAATAAACCTCACCATTCATAATTCTTATAGAATCCGCTCAATTTCATTGACTATGTTCTGGAAAATGTGCAAGTTATATTGTAATCCTACCGCGTCTATTCAATATGAAACCACCTTAAAAACATGCTGCAAAAAACTACATCCTTGTGGAGTATTGAAGCACTTATTAAGTACTGGAGTTGAAAACACTTGCCTTGTGCTCGACGAGGTGGCCGAGTGGTTAAGGCGATGGACTGCTAATCCATTGTGCTTTGCACGCGTGGGTTCGAATCCCACCTTCGTCGGTAGTTGGTTCACCTTTTGTTAAATCAGAAGCACAGACCCATGTGCGCATTTTTAGAAAATGTAAAGCTGAACTTCAGTCTTGAGATCACAGACCCTCATCAGAAATGCTGGCATGTATTAGAGTATCCCACAGACACGTTGATAGGTAGTTTCTTCCGCAGAGGAAAAACTTATTGTGCAACACGGTATGTCAAGCATGCTGTCTCTGCTATTTTGAACGGCTTTTTTATAAAAACCATGACATGATCAGATTCAGGTAGGTAGCCCTGTTGGTCTGACTCAGTCGAAATATATATAAAAAATTATATATTTGCCATTAACTAGTGGAGGAAAGTAATTTAAAAAGATGCATGAAGAGGCATAGGGTGGAAGAAAAATTACAAACGCCCGAGCAGGGACTTGAACCCTGGACCCTCAGATTAAAAGTCTGATGCTCTACCGACTGAGCTACCCGGGCTCTTCAAGCTACTGTTCCAAATCAGTTATAAAAAATAGAAAGTCCCTCGTTACACCCAATCCAAACCCTGTTGGGCATTTCAGTGGCTGCTCAGCCTAAGCCTGGCAGAGGTAAAAGAAGCCTTTACATTAGTCCTTTATGCAGGGTTGCCAGATTATGTGGGTAAACTGAATAGACTGAGGATTCAGCCTAAGTCCCCCACCTTCCTGTGTCAACCACACCTCAGAAAAACTCTGCCTAATTTACAGTAAGGTGGCAGTTCATAAAGAATTTCTAAACCATGCAATTGTTGTTGTTGTTTAGTCGTTTAGTTGTGTCTGACTCTTCGTGACCCCATGGACCAGAGCACGCCAGGCACTCCTGTCTTCCACTGCCTCCCGCAGTTTAGTCAAACTCATGCTGGTAGCTTCGAGAGCACTGTCCAACCATCTCGTCCTCTGTCGTCCCCTTCTCCTTGTGCCCTCCATCGTTCCCAATGGTCTTTTCCAGGGAGTCTTCTCTTCTCATGAGGTGGCCAAAGTATTGGAGCCTCAGTTTCAGGATCTGTCCTTCCAGTGAGCACTCAGGGCTGATTTCCTTCAGAATGGAGTGGTTTGATCTTCTTGCAGTCCATGGGACTCTCAAGAGTCTTCTCCAGCACCATAATTCAAACCATGAAATTAGAAACTCACTATATAAGGTCTGGGTGAGACATAGAAGGCTGTTAGAACCGAAAGCCCCATAGTGTGTATCACCGTTAGAAGTGCTATCGGTCAAAAAGAAAAATACGACAGGAAGATTGGCGACATACCAGCAGTTCCTAAAGGAGGAACAGGGCCAATTAAAACTAAGACCATACAAAGAGGTGACCCAATACTGCACCACATGGTTACAATATCACCAAATTGCCCAAATATTTAATCAGGACAAAATAATAGGATTTGAAAAAGAAGAATCAAAATT
>NC_139689.1:11529053-11531553 GCF_964106915.1 Podarcis gaigeae | reverse complement strand
AACCGCTGCTTTTTTAGGGTTAAGGCAAAGCTGGATCATGTGACAGAATGCTGGTGCAATACTGAAGCCTTTTAACATTTCCAGTGTAGAAAGATCAAAAGGCTGCAAAACCCTTAGCAAGCTTCCCTGGGAATAAACCCCACTGAACTCACTGGAACGCAAGTAGACATCATGATTAGGATTGCAGCCTAAGAGGATTGCGGCCCATCATATTTGACAGGAAAGTACAATTAAATAATTGATTCAGGACTGTTAGTGTACATGGAGATTTCATTGCTGCAACTGGGAGCTTTTATACTGAAAAAAGAAGGAGGTGTGTGCTTGTTGTATAGTTTTTCAGCAATAATGACACATACCTATCCCTGCCTACCCCAATCTAAATATGGCAGAGTGCCATTTTCTATATTTCTATCATTTGATGTGAAAAGCAATGTCGGTGTGTTTGGGAAATCAAATGGCAGGTGAGATTTTGAAAAATCTGAATGTTTACACTGGATTTCTGTACTGTTTATGGGTGTAAACTGAGACATGCTTTCTTATGTTGAGAAGTCCTTTCAAATTGGTCTCCCGACCATCAGGAATCCTTGTCTGATGCAAAAGAAAAGCCCACAGCACAAGCTTCTTTTTCATTTGTTGTACACCTCCTTTCTGCGAGGGCACCTAAGGGAGTCTGCATTTTTAAAACACTAAAACTATTCTTTTCATGGTCTGTACACTGCAGCTACCTCCCCCATGCCCTGAGAGAGAGAGAGAGATGTATGCATTGCATAAAATAATCACAGCATGCACTTTGGCTTCTGCCTGGATAATGTATTAACTTCAGAAAATCAATGGGCTGCTGGAAAGCTAAAAAGCGCTGAGTTCAGAGAATGGTATGTAGGCTCGATTGCAATAAAATCCTCTTGATGTACATTTACCACTGACAGAGGTCCTTGCGTATCTGCTAGATACATCTGTCAAGAGAATAGACAGTCATACGCCTAAGATTCCCAGTGATTTCTTAAGTGAGGCTAGTATGGAAAGGCGCCATGGCTTAGATGGTCAAAGCGCCTGTCTAGTAAACAGGAGATCCTGGGTTCGAATCCCAGTGGTGCCTTCTTTATTTTCCTCTTGATCCAAATATCAGAGTTGAGTAAGATTCATTTCTGTGGCCGGCAGAGCCTCCTGGAATGTCGAACCTGGTAAAAACCAACGACAACAATGCATGACAGTCACCGCAGAATTGCAATGCAGAGAACAAAGCTAAGCAAAGCAACACGACTGGAAATGATTAAGGCATTTCGTTGCTATTGCACCTTGGGTTAATCAGAGATGAACAGTGCAATCTTACGCACGTCTGCTCGGAAATAAGTCCTGTTGAGATTAATAGCACTTACTCCCGGCTGGGTGAATAGAGGATTTCAGCCTGAACCGCAGAGAGGCTTCTCTTACGGGAGCGGTGGGGGTGAAACCAGAAAGGACAGTCCCCCCCACTCCGCCTTAACAGCTATAGGATCTTTTTGCTAAATGGAGTGAAAGCTGTGGCTCACCGTGGTTCCATGGTGTAATGGTTAGCACTCTGGACTCTGAATCCAGCGATCCGAGTTCAAATCTCGGTGGAACCTAACTTTTTATTCTATTTTATATATACGTATATACAGTAGTATGCAGTATAAAAAGCGAGCTTTGCCTTTAGCACTGAACGAGGGAATCTCCCCTGCATATTTTTGGTAGTCAGAGGTCTATTGTTATTGGAATGAAAGATGTGGTAGATTTTAGCTGCCATCCTCTCACAGAATCGATACGCCCTAAGAACATTATGCTGCCCAATGATTTTTAAAGATCCACGTAACTAAACGCACTTGTGCACTGGTCTCTGATGGGAGCTTAGTAGCTAGGGATTTATTTAAGTACGCAGTTCTGTTGCGGCCCCACACCCATCTCCAGCTACCAAAATTATAAGATTATCAAATGTTTCAAGTGGGCAACAAGACCCTGGCTTTCCCCCCTTTACGTGAAAACGCTAAATAAACAAAGAAAGCACGCCTGAATAAATGAGGTATAGGAGTAAATAGGAGACATAAATAATAATAAATAGGAATAAATAGGAGACATAAATATAGGTCTCCCCGTCGGGGAATCGAACCCCGGTCTCCCGCGTGACAGGCGGGGATACTTACCACTATACTAACGAGGAATACCTTATTAATGATTTCCCCCCCTCACTATCTATATTAATGACCGTAGCCTCTAATTCATTGATTAATTTAAAAAACCCATTCTAAACCTTCTCATATCGCAGCGATCTACTTCATCCCTTTACATTTCCTGTTTTGAGCTTTTAACTCGGGAGTACTCTTTTCATGCAAAATATTATTTTGATAGGGATGTTAAAAAAATACAGTTCCAGGGTTAGGCAGATGAAAGGAACACTATGAAAGGCTTCTGTACTATACACTCTGGGGTGAAACCCTTACAGTAGTATGGTACTGACGGCTAAAACCTTCAATCCAGCCGTCGC